>NW_022196859.1:0-7592 GCF_008641045.1 Pistacia vera
GTATAATTTTGAAAAGATTACATAATACTTCTTTAATCATAATTAAGCACTAATCAAGCTTAATTACCCTTAATCAATAATATGACTATTTACTTAAAACTTTAAAACTTGATAGCTTTTTAATTAAATTCAAACTTGAGAGGTTGTTTTAATAAACTCCCCCGAAATCTGAATTAAAGTCTTCCTTTTAAAGATGGATGGGCTAACCCTAAAGTCAACATTAAAACTCCCTTAAAAATTGACGAATATTTTCTAATAAACAGAACAAATAATTAATTACTTTGATTATCTATAAATAAATTTTATATTCCAATTCCATAAGACCAGACCTACTTAAGGTACGGACTTGATATTTTTAAAGTCAATTGGGGTCTTTAGTTGTTGCCTATTATTATTTAATGTAATTTAATAAAGAAGATATAAGTTTTTTTTTTTTTTTGTTTGTAACTGGGGTATCCGAGCCAGCTTGCATGTATCTCAACTAAGCCCTGGGGTCTATTAAATACCCTATAAGCCCAAAAGACCAAATAAGCCACAATGTTATTATGGTGGTAACCTCAAGGTTTTGTACCTAAGAATTCAAGGAAGGGAGCAAACATTCTTGACCACCAAGCCAACCTCTTAGGGTTAAGAAGACAAAAGATATAAGTTATCCATACTTGTTTATATATAATTAGGGGTGAGCATGGGTAAAGGGTATATCCAAAACCAGAACCAGCCCCATTAGGGTCCGATTCTGGTTTTGGAAAATTGGAACCGAGAATTCCCTGGTTCGGCTCTAGTTCTTATAGTGTTGGAATCAGGAATTGAAATCAGAACCCAGGTCCGAGTACCCGAGTAGGAACCGAGACTAAATTGTAATTTTTGTAAACTGTTAGGGGTGTATTTGTAATTTTTAGGGGTGCATTTGTAATTTTTAGGGGTAATTGAAATTAACATGGGTACCCGAAACCGAAACTGGAACCTATGTTTCAGGTTTTGGTTCTGATTCCAAATCTTAGGAACTAGTTAGTTTTGGTTTCTTCAAAAAATGTAGGGTAGCTGGAATTGCTCACCCTTATATATAATAATTACAATCAGTATATCAAGTTGCACACTTCTTTATTTATTTATTTTTATTATTTTTATGATTGAGGGTGTCTGACCAGTTATGTGCACCTCAACCGGGACTCTGGAACTACCGACCAGGTAAGAGCTATAGTGGTTACTTTTATTAGCAACTGAGGAGAGACTCGAACTTAAAATCTCTTAAGTAATATATCCAAGAGTCTCTATCGAACCACTCGGCCACCTAAAGGTAGTTCGGACACTTCTTTATTTCTATGTCATTACCTTTACAGTCCATTGTTGAAGTTAGTAAAAATGCCGACTTACTTGGTTTTAAAGACTTTTTCTTTGTAAAGTCATCGTCATTAGTTATCTTATTTTAATTTTAGAGTAATACTACACATACATAATTTTCATACAACATTTCTCATACAACATTATGTGGCAAGATATGATTGGCTAATTTAAAGTTAAAATTAAACTTTCATCTAATCATATCTTGCCACATAATGTTGTATGAGAAATGTTGTATGAAAATGATGTATGTGTAATATTATTCTTAATTTTAATTTGTAAAGTAAATATAATATAAGAGTTAGATGATGTTTTTATACCATTTTGTTGATATAATTTTTTTTGATATACTCTTAGGGTGCGTTTGGTTGGAGGTTATTCTCCATTACTTCAATAGCGACATTACCATGTGTGGTTGTCAATTAATAAAAGATTCTAGTAATCCTCCAATACCAATAGTAATCACTATTGGTTATATAGGTGGCAATATGAATACCACTATTTTCTTAGGTTTTCTAAGATTACTTGGTAATTTTAATTTTGTTACAATTTTTTCTGTAATTAATAAAATTTTTGGACAATAATGTCCTTGTTTTGAAAATAACTTACATGAACCCTATCATTACAATTTTACCACTAAGTAATACAATTTTTAGACAATAATACCCTTATTTTGGAAACAATTTACATGAACCCTACAAACACCCTAACCACCCTAGAGGATTGCCAGCTGTCGGCCACCACGACTGGCCGGTCGTACACTGATTTGGTCGTTTTCGACTAGATCGATGGCCGAAAACGGTTAGATCGATGTGGATTTGGTCAGAAACGGCCAGATCCATAGATTTTAGTCGCGACGATCTAACTATTTTCAGCTATCGATCTGACCGAAAACGGCCGTGCACAATAGGCCATATTTGGCCAGTCATGCACCATTTAGGCCATTGTTGGCAGTGGTGGCTGACTGCCAACAATGGCTTGGGTGAATGAGGGTGATTTTGTTAAAATTTAAACATTTATTATGGCTGGGGTGTTTTAGAAAATCTCAAATGTAGGAGGTTAAAAGAAATAGTTCAAATAATAATAATAATAATAATAATAATAATAATAATATTATTATTATTATTATTATTATTATTATTATTATAATATTAAAAAAGAAAGGCAATTCAATAATCTATATAACATACCCACCAATTTATTCCTCCCAACCAAACAGATCACTATAATATACCGACCAATTTATTCTAATCTAACCAAATTTATTAAGGTGAGATTCCGCAGGTTGTGCACTATTAAGGCGACTGAAGCCGATGATCGGCGATTGGGTTGGGAGCAACTCCGGTGATGGGGTTTGGTGGGATTTGAAGAGGAAAACGACAGGAGTAAGATGGTGATGGTTGGGGCAAACAGTGATGTCGGAATTAGCCCAGATCGGGCTTAATACCGGTGGCTGCCTAATCCCAAAAAGCCTAGATCCATGACCATTTGGTCGTTTTCGTCCATCCGGCCAAATCGGCGCATGGTTGGCCAGATTAGGCCGGTCGTGCGCCATTCTGGCAACGTTGGCGGATGGTGGCCGCCGGTGGTGGTGGTCGGTTGCCAGCAGTCCTCTTGGGTGGCTTATAAATTGTTTTAAAAACAAGGGCATTACTGTTCAGAACTTTAATTATTTAGGGGTAAAATTGTAATGACAGGGTTCATATAAATTAATTTCAAAATAAGGGCATTATTGTCCAAAAATTTTAATAGTGAAGGGTAAAATAGTAACAAAATTAAGATTACCAAGTAATCTTAAAATACTTAAGAAAATGGAGGTAATCAGATTACCTCCTATATTACCAACAGTAATTACTATTGGTTTTGGAAGATTACCAGAATCTTATATTACTTGACAACTAAACGTGATAATCAGGTAATATAAGATGATATTACTTCAGTAATGGGGGATTACCCCCAATCAAACACACCCTTAGAGAAATGATTTTTAGTCCCCAATATTTTCTTCTTTAGCCCTTATCTTTAACTCTAAGTGAGGATATAATTGTCATGAAAAATTTATTTTCCATACTTTTATTTCAAAACTTTATATTTGCAATTACATAAAAAAATTATTTAGGTAAATCAGACTTCATAATTTCACAAGTAGAAAACTCATGATAATTATCAAAATTACTTGATGTTTCTCTTTTACGACATGAATTAATTTTCAGTTTCATATTCTCTTATACCTAAAGTAAACATAACTATTGTTTGATTTTCTTTTGGAGAGTTCTTTACTAGTTTCCTTGTTATTCTTCTTGTTTTCTTTTTTAAGTTTTATATTTTGGTAATCTTTTACTAATTACATTGTTTAAATGGAAAATTGATCATATAATGGAACTTAAATCAAACAAGGTATTTTTTGAATTAGATTTTAAGCAAAAATAATTAACATTTTTATAAATCGATCCTAATTTTTTTTGAATATATATAAGAATTAAGAACCATTATTAATAACTTTTCTAAATACTATTATCCCTTTCCAAGATAGAAGATGAGAGCTAACGATAAAAATCATTTCCCATACCCTAATCTAACCACTAACCTCACTTCAACAATTTAATTGGTCCTTTCATCAATTTTCTTGGGCTTCATCTAAAGTGGGTTTTGGCATAGGAGACCTCATAGAATGCTACCAAAACAGTAAGGCCCAAGCCCAATTAATATTGGTGGTATATAATAATAGTATCCCTCATAAATATTGGGTTTCAATTGTCTCTCAAACGGATTTGATTAAGCAAACAAGATTTGTTTGTGCTGGTCGCAAATTAAGCATAAACCCTAGCAACAAATGTAAAAATAAAATAAATATTCATACGACATTAACACAATCTTTCAATGAAGGTAAATACCACCAACAATGCATATCTTGAAGAAATCTTAAGGAAAAGACAAGTAACAAAAGTTTCTTTTTCTTCTTTTTTGGAACACTGAACTAGCAATTGGGGTGTGAAGAAAAAAACATTTTAGTTTTAAAGTGTATTTTCGGTATTAATTGGGATTTAATTAAATATTAAAAAAATAAATAAAGTATTGATATTGTTCAATCATATGGGGACTAAAAACACCTGTAATCATTTAATTATTTGATCATAATAATAATGCAGTTTGGAAATTGTTGTAATTGAATACAAAACTATCTCTATCTCCCCCAACATGATAAGAATAACCTTCCTTATTTTAAGCCCCATGTACAATATTTAATATACATAAATTTTTATTGTGTATTTACTCAAATATTCTCTGTTCAAATGAAGACGACTGCAGTAATTAATAATTTATACAGAATATTCTCAATATATATATAAAAATCAAACTATATAGACAAAACAAAATCCCTTCCTACCTGGGAAATTTTATTCCCATACTTATATTTGTATTTACGAATAAAACTATATAAACAAGTGATGCTATAGCAAACATAGATAAACCAAATATTCCTTCAATCCACGACACCAGATCACAGAGAATTAATTTGAGAATGTGATTAATATTCTGCTTTACTACTTAATTGTGTCCAGAATATTCAAATCCTCGGAGCTGTTCCCTGGGTGTTACAAGCTGTAAATGTAAAATTTCTTACATAACCAGCAAGTTACGTTGCTGAATCTTATTTCATTAGTTCAACCAGGATTAACTGTGTCATGTATAATTGTCAACGGATTAATTTGTAAGTAAGCCACCGATTAAATCTTTAATCTGTTCCCATCTTTATTTTATCTCTAAACATCGCTTGTCAGTTAACGCGATTTTGACCTTAACAGACTATGCTATACTTTTCTTGTTGCTATTGTCCCACTGCCGAGAATTTGCATTTCCTATTTAAATAAAATCAACTGTCGATATCTGAAACGTGTTGATATTTGTAAACATTATGAATGTTTTTTCTACTGTCTTTACGTAACATTCCATAGTAGAAACAGAAACCATTTTGAAGCTAAGCAAATTTAGAGGTTAAGCAATTCATCTGGATCCAAAAGATATTGCATACTTCTTTGAAACGTGTTGACATTTGTTAACATTATGAATATTTTTCCACTCTCTTTACGTAACATGCATAGTAGAAACAGAAACCATTGTTTAGAGGTTGAGAAAGCTCCATGCATGAAGGGAGCCGGTTTGGAATATTAATAGCTGGGAATCATATATAATTAGTCTAGCCTAATTAAAACCAAACAATGCCATTATGTAATACCTGATCATTCTCCAATCTAGGGTTATAACTTATATATATTTTTTAAATATTAATTTTTTTTTGAGTTAATTTGTGGGAATAAGTTCTTTCGAGAGAAGAGACGGGCTTAATTTCTTGACTTGAACATATAAGCCCGTCTCTTCTCTCGAAAGAACATATTCCCATAAATCAATTGAAGGTTAAAAAATATATGGCTGCATAGTTCATACTTCATAGAAAGGAGTAATATCAATAATAATTTTATGCTGACCTGATCACCTAGCTGGATCCCTCATTACAAAGAATTAATTAAACAAATGAAAAGTGGAATTAACGATTATTTTTTAATGATCATAGAAAGTATAATATTTGAACGTGAAGGACAAGGTGGCCGCGTGGGTGGCAAAAGGCAAATCAATTATAATTTCAATTTTCTAGGCTCAAATCATCAACGAGGGAAACTTCGTTAAAGTGATTGATTTGATCATGTTTATCATCACCATTGACAACTGTGGATCATCAATTCTACTTTATTAATTGTAAAATGGAAACACAAACATCTTTACTGTCACTATTTCAGTGCAGAGTGTGAATGGAGGACAATCGATTTCATATATATATATAAAATAAAAATAAACTGATAATGTTCTTCAATAATTCAAATCCTAGAGCTATTTTTTTGGGGACAACACCTCCACTATTTTTGTCCCCACCTTTTAATATTGAATGTCACATTTAAAAATGCAGCAGCAGAATTATAAATTATTATAAACTTAACTAGTGCTCAATATTACAAAACGTCACATTATTTCAATCATATTAGGAAGATGTGGTATATATCCTTAAAATGTAGCAATTTCTTATATGATTAATATTTCCTATAATGATTAGAAATAAAATAACAGAATTAAGAGAAAATTTCTGCATTCTAGATTGTAGATATATCAATAATTAGGAGTTTTGGTAAAGTCTATGTCCAATTAATTATTTATTACATACTAATACCAATATACAATAACAATAATCGTAATCAAGACTTTTTCTCCATTTTTGATTCAAAATCTCTCCTCTTTCTCTCTTAACTAAAATTATTTTATGTGTTATTGAATCAAAACGAAACGTAAGTGGTGATAATATATGTGACGGCGAAAAAATTCTTAATTTGTTCCCAGTTGACAATGGTCAAGATTGTGTTCCTTTGAGAATTTCCGCTTGTAAAATATGGTCAAAGTCAAAAACTTTGTCTCTTTTCAATTAATCTACTTAGTTAAAACTCCTGGCTTTCATTCTCTCATTAATGGCAAAACAACAAGAAACATAATCTTTTTATTTTTAAAATAAAGTGGTCAAAATGAAGCAACTTCCAGTTTAATAATCATATAAATCTATTGCATTGCAACTACTTAATAACATCAAATTATAGATATGTAAAGCTAAAGAACAGAGTCAACTTCTTCCTGCTTATTTTACTAATTAGAATAGTCCATGAATTTATTATTTGTAAAAAATCTATATATATATTAGTTAAGGACAAAGACAAATGCAAGAATGAGGAGAATTATTAAGTAATTTAAAATTGAGCGTGGGGACTAGCCGTGATGTTTTAGTGGCGAAAAGAGAGCAGAAGACAGACAACTTTACTTTTAGGTTGCAACCACTCTACTGTCGTAATTTCAGAAAGCGATTGGAACCGCGGAAGCGAAAACATTAAGCCTCTTATAGTTTTAAGATCTTCTCATCAGATCCTTTTACTTTTAGAAATAATCAATTACCTCCCCTTTAGTTTTTAGTACTCTTAAATTAATTTGTTTGACCATTTTAAGAACCTGTTTATCCTTATATATGTCAAACCCATTAAAGTCGTCGTTTTGTTATCATTTAAGAGAAGAGAAGATTGATTTTTCTTTTAACAAAACCTGAAATTTTCAATAGGGTAAACATGGTCAAAAACTAATGTTTAATAGTGGAGACAAATATATTTAGTATCGATAAATCCAAACAATAACCATCATTGAGTGACCTGATGATAAAAGAG